>NW_006800355.1:211140-231715 GCF_000485575.1 Poecilia formosa
ACACACACACACACACACACAGACAGATCCAGACAGCATCTCCCCAGTGTGGATGCAGAGCTGTGCTGCAGCTCAGCAGATTGTTGCTCCAGTATGCAGCGTGTCGGAGCAAACCGGGGGGCAGGGGAGCCTGGAAGTGGGTCAAACCCTCCAGAAGACGTCTGCAGCTACTCAGCTGTCTTCACCCTCCGCCGCTCGATAACTGCAAAGTGCTGCTGATGCAGAAGTCGTACCTGGGTGTGATGCTGGCGCTCACTAAGCCCCGGGGGGGATTTTAATGCTCTAAGGTTCCTCATGGAGATTTCTCTCAGATCAAAGCTAACCGGCAGCAGAGTTTCAGAGACATGACTGAATGCAGAGAGGCTGGATTCTTGCCTTCGGGATAAGAATCTTCTCTAAAAGGAGAAGCAGAAAACCTGTAAAGCAGAGCTACAACTTAAAGCTTTAACACCTTTTTAAAAATAGCGGTTAATCGTGTGTTTTTGGCGGCTTGGTGTATTTTTGGTTGAATGCGGTCGCCTGTGTGCTGGCACTGACACATTATAAGAGGATTAGCAGAGTGAAAAAGCTTCTTCATACTCTGATATGCTGAAACACATTTAAACAGCGACAGCTTGGTGTGTTTTTTTTTTTTTACATTTTGCTAAGCTGCAACACCTCCATGCAGCAAAAAAAATGTTCTGTGGAGAGAAAGAGATTTTCTGAAATGGAGCCTAAGTAAAAAACTAAAAAAATAAATAAAAAAAAATGGATAATGATATAAAAACTTCAAAGACAAAGAAATAAAACACACAGACTGCTCAGACATAAAAGCAAACTCAACAAGCTTTTCTGGATCCCAGAGGGAACGAAGCAGCCAATAGCAGAAGGAGCTGAGATTAGGAGAGGAGAGTTAGTAAATCTGAAACCGTCCCCCCTCCAGTTAAAATCCCTGATGGAATTAGCTCGATGCGTCGAAGGCGGTAATAAATTCCTCTTCCCGGCTGAGAGGAGGAGGCCATGTTGACAGAAGCCCCCTCGACGACCTCCAACTGGACCCACAACAATCTGGTTAATGTTTCAGCACTGTCACGTTTATTTACACTCCGTCTGTAATCTGTCAGGTCTGGTTTCCAGACCTGAGATAACTCTGAGTGGGTGATGAGAGGAACAACATGGTGGGGAAGGAAAAATGGGGAAAAACAGAGCGTTTAATGCGGCGTGTGTGTGAGCCAAAAGCCCTGTTAGTCTAATAGCTGTCCACAATTCACCACATCTATTTAATCTGTCCTGCATGGAAATTACACATCCAAGTATCCACAGTTTTCTTTTGTCGTTGTTGTTGAAGACTAAAGGGCGAGTAAAATCTTAAAAATAATGACTGTATTGCATTATTTTACAATATTTGGAAACGCCATGAAAAGCGATGTCGACTTCTTTTTAATAAGTTTAAACTGTTAAGTTTCAGATTGAAGGATATACATATCTGCTTTGTAGTTGTAATATTTCCCCTGCAGATTCAGGCTTAAACCCGACTAATACATAATCTACAAATGCTTTCTTCTCAAAACAGAACCTTAACCAGATTTGTCAAAGTGTTAGTTGTTTTCCAGCTTGACTGGCTCTGACCCAACCAGCTCGTTGGAAACTCAAGAACCTTTACTTTTTCTCATTATTAAATAAAATCTAGCTAAATGTTTCCAGGTGAATGTTGTTACTCAGCAGGAAAATCTCAATGTTGGCGTTAGGGAAGCGTCGAGGTGCAAAATTTATTTCAAACCAAACTGAGACTTCAATTAAGGTGCCAGACAACGAGAGAGAGCGCTTTCAGTAGATAACAGGAAGGCAAAGTAGCTCGATTTTATGCTTGTAAGCTTCTCATTCCTTTCTTTCATGGAAATCAATGGATCTGGAAATGCTGAAAAACATTTTTATTTCCTCGGTAAGGTAAGGAATCATCTTCTCCAGGGAAACCTTAGAGACTGATGTTGAATGCTAAACAAACTAGCCATGCTAAATGCTTTCAAAATGCCAACTAATTATTTTTAATAGACGACGCTATTTACATAACTGCTCTCTAACATGATATAAATTACTAATTGTGTTACGAAGGATAGAAAATATTTGTAATGTTCTTTTTTATTTATCTTGTAGTTCTTAATGAGAAATTAAACTTGGCTAAAGATCAGTGGCGAAGGTCAAAACTTTGCAAAAATGTATTTAATAATTGGCCTTATTAAATCAATCTACTCCATGGTTTAATGAGCTGGAAAAGAAAACCCACAGAGTATCTTTAACCTGACGATAAAAGGTTGGAAAAAAATCGTAGAAACAATTAAACGGCTCAGATCTTCACAGAGTAAAACCCAAACATAACAAGCATTTCTAGGCTGATAATATGACTTTATTTCAAAGTGAAAACCTTCATGGATCAGAAATGGATACAACCCTGTTATAACTGGAGCAGATACTGGTTTCAGTATATTTATTTTATTCAAATATATATTTAACAACATTTTGCAAATCAACTTTCATATTCAGCTCATGAAAAGTTTTATTTAAGAGTTAAAAACTGATTGAAAAAACTAAAACGATCATCTGGATGCATGAAAAGTAATGACTCTCCCTGATGTAACGCTTCATGCGATGACATAAAATGTTCAGTGTGTTAATTAAACAGTCATACTGTAAAAATGCATATACGAGTGAGAGCGTTTCTATTCGCGTGTCTTTTAACGAGGACGTTTTATCGATTTATCCTGTGAAAGTCTGACCAGGGTCAATACCACACATGATTACTTTGTTCCAGCTGACATAAATAAACTGTGTGAACAAATGAGTGGAGGTAAATCATCCGTCACACATAAAAGCAACCCGGCAACACAGTGACTTGTGAATTTTTTCCCTCACATTTTCAAAACAGCATTTGAGGATCCTCGGAGGAGATCACTGCTGCCTGCAATTCATAAATCATGATTTCAGGGTTTATATTCGATGCTTATGAAAGACAAACCAGATTTTAAAGCCCCCGTTTCTGTTTTCACAGTTATTTCTACCTGATTTCTTTCTTTAACAACAAACGTTAAAGAAATTCACAGTTGTTATTGCAACAAAACAACAACAAAATTCAACGTCAGCCATGGTTCTAACATTTAACATTGAGATAAAAATGCATCCAATCAGACTCCCCTTATCTTTTCTTTTACAGCATATTGTATCTGTTCAGAGGATGCCAGGAAATGATGATATTTTTAGCAACAGGGTCATCAGGTCCATTTTCAGTACCGATGCAAAGATTCAAACTTTGACTGATTTGAATCTGGATGTTTGAGTTAAAAAGTTCAAAATATGTATACGGCTATTTTATGAAATGTAAATTTTATTAAATGGTGTAATAAAATGTAAACACAGCTGAGGCCAAAGCCATCCGTGTCGTTGGCAGATTCAGACTGAAGATGTGTTATAACTGAACCAGAGCGTTTTCACTGGATAGGAAACAAGAGGAATGTCTCAAAAAATTAAACAATTTAAGAACATTTTTAAAACAAACACTTTTACTTACATTTAAAAAAAAATAAAATCATCTTCAGCGTTGGAAGACCTTCATGTTTTCACCCAATTCTTCAGCTCTCTCCACGTGTTCTGAATCAGGACTCAGTCAAAATTACCGTTTTGGTGAAATAAAGTGATTATTTCAAACACAGGGTATGAATAAAACTGTTCAGGTGCCTTTATGATCTTTTAACTACAAATGCACCTGAACATATGGCCGATAGTTGCAACAGTAAGGTTGACATGTTGCCGACAGCGTACCGTCCTCTGATGGTCAATCCAGCAGGAAAACACACCAAGTCAGAGCTAAAATCATCCCAAACTGGTCACCAGTTTGATTTCACCAGATCTCTATGTAACGGAGAACCTTTGGCATGTGGTGGAATGACAGATGTGGATTTTCAGCCTAAAACTGTTTGATGGACCAAAAGTAAAAAAAAAATAAAAAATCTTGTTGAACTCAATTGAAGCACCTCTGAAGGGGGAATCTGATATGACCCAAAGTTTACGTCATAAAGTGGCTGAGATACGGGTGTTTTGGTATCTTGTCTGGATCTGATTGGTAGCGGTAAAACCGAGATCAGAACATTTCAGTCAAAAGCTAAAGGCAGCACAACGCATGAAGATATCCAACTGGGTCTGATGTAACCGTGACTGTGAAACTCAACGCCTCGCAACAAGAAAAACAGTTTGGTCCGACTCCCACACACACCAACCACACTCCCTGACCATCATCTACCGGTCAGCATTTATAAGGTGTGACTGTGTGTGTGTGTGTGTGTGTGTGTGTGTGTGTGTGTGTGTGNTGTGTGTGTGTGTGTGTGTGTGTGTGTGTGTGTGTGGATTTAAAGCCACAGGCCACTGAACGGTACAGAAGGTGAGGCGGCTACAGGAAGCAGAAGGGCTCAAAAGGAAGCGGTGCGACGCGCACAGCCGAAAGATTTACGAGGAGCCAAACCCGTCCACCTAAGACACACACCCACAGACGTGCACACACGCTGCGTTTCATGAAATATTAAATGTGCCTTCATCTCCTTCGCGCTCAGGAGGACATCCATCGCCCGTATCTCTGCCGAGGCAGCAGAAAAGCTCTGCGTAGATACGATCAATAAGCCGATACTCCGATCTGCTCCATTAAAAACAGGAAAGATCAGGCGGTCAGCATCAAGCGTGGGGATCTGATGGAAACGAGAGTGTCTACAGCCAAGATGGAGTCCTCACTGATGAAGAGAAAACACACACACACACACACACGCACACACACACACTGGGGGTGAAAGTCAACCAGAGGAAATGTCAGCCTGTCTGGGGGTCGATCCCAGTCAGACGAGACATGAACAGACGGGGATTTCTGGTCTAGAGCCAAACTCTGTCCACTGATGAAATGAAGGAAAAACCTCCAAACTGTCTCAGGTAAAAGTTTTCACCTGTCATCCAGGTGTTTAATCCTCCTCCTCCTCCTCATTACCATCATCAGCCAAACTGATTAGCCTCTGACGACAGCCTTACCAGAGTTAAACGGGTTTGGATTAGTAAGCTTTGACTAATTACCGTTCCCTGCAGACACATTCAATTCCCACACTCCCTCCCTACACTTTATCAACCCCTCCGCCTCCTTCGCCATGGTAACCCAGGATGCCACGGAGATGATGTCAGCCTCAAACGCATAAAAACACTCGACATTACCTCATCTCCTTCTGATAAGCCTCCCTCTGTGTCTAATGGGCGGCTTCAGACTCATTCAGGAAGTCCCACAGCCAATCAGACCTCATTCTGATGTCCTCACCTTCAACTCAACAGCATTTACTCTGACGTGTGTTTAACATCTTTCAGTCTTGAACGCAGCGGCGACGGGCTGTGCATTTAAAAACAGCCGGCTGAACAGACCGTCTCTTTATCCGAGTGCCTGTTCTTTATTCAGGCAGCAAACAGGAGTCCTAGCAGCCGGCGAGGGAGTGAAGAGCACGCCAGCGCTTTTCTTTGTGTCTGCTGAGCTTCCCCGGCCGTCAGCACGGTCAGTCTCTCTCCTTCCAGAGCGGATGAATAAAAGGTCTTTGGGAGCCACAAAGAGTGTCGATTCAGCTCCAGGCGGGGATTCAGGCAGAAAGGCAACAAAACAAAGCCGTTTACAGACTTATATCGTTTTGGTTTTTAATGCATTCTTTTATGTTTTCAAACTAAAGTTTCATTTTACTTTTACAATTGAGCAGATGTGAGACTCTCAACATGTTGTCCTTTTAGTTGCTGCATAAAACAAAACCTGAAGACAATCATGTCTCAGATGTAACGCTTAGTTATTGTAAGAAGTTCAGACAGATTAACCGGATTTATCCTGATAGTAACACCTTGGTGGTAAAGCCAAACTCAGCCGACCAATCAGACACTAGAGATAACGCCGCGTGATTTTAAACCGTTCATGAAGTGAAACTCAGTATGAACGATTAAGGTCAAAAGTGATAAAGGTACAAAAAATAAATAAATAAATTAGCTCTTTAATCTTTTATTTTGAAGTCACATTGAGGATTTAGGAGTCTAGACTCCATCGGGTCACCGTGCAACAAAAATTTAATTTTCAGAGTGTGATTAAAGTGTAGAGCCGAGAGCCGAAGGTTAGAGCTGACTGAAAGGCGATTAATCAAAATATTCCACCGAAGAGGAAGGGTGTCTCCTCCTCTCAGAGAACGGCATCGGCTTGAACGAACTCGAGGTGATGGAGGAGGATCAGAGAGTTTAATCCATCAGGAAAACACTGATAAATGCATGAAATCGAGGAACAAAAGTGACAAAATTTACAGAAACAGGAAACGGCCAGTTAAATGGGACTTTAACATAATACAGCATTCAGTTATTTTAGAAAATCCCAAATATACATTAGCTTTGTTCTGAAGTCTCGTAATCTCTGGACGTCTTATTGCATTTCTCTAACAATGACTGTACTTTCCGGATGAATCTCAGCTCCTCTGTGTCACGTCCCATTTACTCCCCAAAGATGAAAAGTTTCAAATGAAAAGTTCCTAGAGTGTAAAATAAATCTTCCAGATTATTTTAGAAGAATGATTGCCACTAGTGACTTTCTGAAAACAATTATTTCTGAACATTTTTCTCCACTGATTAAATCTACTCAAACTAAAAGGTGGATTTTTCTATTTTTATGTGCTACTTTAAGGTGCAATAGCAAAAGATTTATGTCTGGAGGTTTCATGCATCGACAGCAGGGATTAAATAAAAATGGAGGAAACTTTGCAATTCAGAAATGGAAAATTAAAGGAAGTAATGTACACACACACACAAGCAAAAGAGTGAAATAAAACAGGAAAAATCAAGCAGATTGCTCTTTTTCAGTGTAAATGTTCCCCTTATGACATAAAATACAATTATTAAAAAATATTTATTTGTGACTTTAGCGGAAAATGAGCAAAAAATGTGAAAGGACATAAATGAAAAAGAAGTAATACTTCTACTGTTTATTTTCCTAAGATCATTTCAAACATGGACGTTTAACTTTTACACTGGTTCTGCTAGAGAAGTTGTATTTTTGTGTTGTGGTTTTAGTTTTGATTCTCATTTCCAGGTTCTGTTCTCCAAAAGTTTCTGAAAATAAAATGTCACACAAAAGTTTCTTTGGCAAGCATCTCATGCATCGAACAAGATAAAACACCCAAAGTAAAAAAAAAACACACAAAAAAAAACAAGTTTCCTCTCTGACAATCTGGGTTATCATGATGACACAAACAGATCCGAAGCAGTCTGGTGAAGGCAAAGCGACTCGCTCACAGTGACAGAGATGAAACAACCAGACCGCACATGAGATGTGAGTCACATGTTTTAGCGACAGGCTTTTATTCAATGTTGCACTGACAAAACAAAAATAGGGAAGCCAAAACTAATTTGGGTTTTTTGCATCCTGAGTTAAAGACGTGTGACGGAGGCGGCGGATCGATGTGCGCTCTGGGTTTTGGGGAAGTAAGACGAAGCTCAGAGAGAAATGAGCAAATCTCAGCCACTACACGCTTCTGGAAAAGTCTACAATAATGATGAAAATGAAAACAAAATAAAATAAAATACCGATTCGGTTCAATTCAATTTTGCCAGTTTCAGAGTTTCACATTATAACAGGAAGTGAAAAGCACGTATTTTCTGCTTTCTTATAAAAGTTAATCAAGCTTATTCAGGTGCAAACTCTCGGGTAGAGAAAGAAAGATAGAACTTTTCCATGTTTAGTTTGGTTAATATGACATATCTGTAAAATTTAAGGAGAGGACAGAAACTCTAACAGTGTAATTAATGTTGGTCAATGCTCGTCGTACCTGTAATCTGACACCTCAGTCTGGCATTTTGACACTTTTATGGCTAAAATAAGAGCAAAATTTCAACCACACAGAAAATGTAAGTCTGTGAGTTTCTGTTCTGACTGAACAAAAAACACTTTTGCAGCATCTACAAGCGTCTGCTGGATCAAAAATAACCACCTACGTACAAACAGGATGTCTTACGGCAGATTTGTTTATTTAACAGCTAAAGTTAAAGACTCAAAGTTTGATAGAGACTGAAAACGTGAACCAGATCAGCTCGAGTTGAGCTTAAGTTCAGCCTTCAGGTTAAAAGTCAACAAACACAGAGAGAGACTTGGTGCTTACAGGATCGGCTGCTTCCCTCTGCGCCGGCTCTCTGCTGACGTGCCGCTCCGCGGAGCGAAGCTCTTGTTTTGACAGTTCGAAGAGAGACTCATGTCACCGGCTCTGATGTTCAGCTACTGCAGCCTGGCTGTCAGAAGCATCAGTGTCCCCGTCTCTCTCCTTATGCCCAGTCCCTCCCTTCCTCTACTTCCTCTATAAGCTAAATCGAAAGAGAACAGGAGGGGGGGAAGGTCACGCTTTTTTTTTTTAAATCTCCCGTTTCCCATCCTCTGACCCTGTGACGGTTCAGGATTCACCCGCCCAAGCTCACTTCGTCTCCTTCCTAATCGCGTCGAGGACTCGGCCCATTTCCTGGACCTGTCGATTTGTCCTGGCAGCACAAATCAAATTTCCCAGCTCTCCATCATCTGTTGAAGCCTCCCACGTCTCCCTGGATAATCAGACATGGCAGCCTCCTTGCAGGGGAGCGAGGCTTTCTGAAAGACGAGGGGAAGCGAGGCAGCAGATTTCCTTTCTCACACATGGTGAAGTGTCACCTTAATGAAATCTCAGCAGCCACAAATAGAGATGCAAAAGCACTGATGGTGTTTTTACTTCTTTATGTTTTTTCACTTTCCAATCAAAAGTTCAACGTCTTGCCATGCATAATTGTAATCAATTGAAGGAGTCTGATGCATTTGTTCGCTCCCTCGTCTTTGCACAACGGCTCAAGCTCAGTCAGATGGAAGGAGGGAATCTGTGAACATCAGTTTTCAAGCCACAGATTCTAAATTGGTTTCAGGTTTGGACTTTGACTAGTCCGATCTAAGAGAAGGATAAGCTTTGATCAAAGCCACTCCTCTGTAGTTCTGAAAGAACAGCTGGGTAATTACACACAGCTGAAGTTTATTTCCTAAATATGTGATTCTGAATGCAATTAGCAATGTTTTAAAACGTCAAAAATCAAATGCAGGGTTTGAGACGTATGCTTTGCTGAGGATAATCGTGTAATTTTTTTTTATGTTCTGTTGGATTCAAAATTTAAAACTTGCATTAAAAACTTGCAGAAATTAAGTTTTTTGTTTGTTTTTGCATATTAACACAAGCCAGGGAGTATAAATTATAATCTTTTTAAGAAAACAGTAAACTGCTATCGGCCAGTAAAAGCCTAATTGGTGCATCTGAACAGCAGCTTCCCTGTCCGGCACCACAGACAAGATCTGAAATTTTAAAATATGAGCCAATTAAATGCCAACAAAGATAATAAATATCAGTATCAGTACATATTTATTTATATTTCAGTTTCTGAATTTTCTGTTTAGAAACCAATCCAAGTTGCTGAAGACAAACTTCCCTTTGTTTTTGTTGCTGCTGTCATTATTTAACACATTACAGGTTTTGTTACGATGCGCTGCATCAAGACGAATCTTTTAACTCAATGCATTATTCATCACATGATTCGTCTCCTTCAGACTCTGTTGCCAGGCAGAGTTTCCCTGCAGATGCTGAGTCACTGCAGCTCTTTATGATGCCCGTCAGAAAATCCAACTAAGACTTGTTTCTCCCGAGAAGCGAACACATCTGCATGCTTTTCCTCTGCAAGGTAAACATGCTGCACGGCTCAGGACAGCAGATCCGGTGTCAGTCTGTCCTTGAGGGCAAACCGGCCTTGTCCAAACATTTACTAGAAGAGCTCACACTGAGTATTTACAACGAATGTGGGAACAAAAAGGCTGTTATTTAAAGTGCAAAGTAAGCAGCAGACTGTGGGGTGACGAACAGGGCAGCGACTACAGCAGGTGTAGTTTTATAGTTGGAGAAGATGGAGGGCTGCAGAGTGCTGCAGGGACACTGCAGTACTCTGCTTCTGCTTTTACAAGCAGGCAAAAAAAAAAAACAACTTTATTTACAAAAAAAAAAGCCTTATTTACTGATGCACATTTCTGATGCTTTTTACGAGAAGAAGCCTGCAAACCAGAATAGGTTTTAATATTTTTCTAGTTATTGATTTATGTTCCAATATTCATCAGAATAACTTTAAAAAACATAATGACTCTTTTTGTATTAGAAGTTTTTCATCTCTAATAGTCAGCGGGATAAAATAAATACATGTAATGTCTCAAACTGTCTTATAAAATATTCGTCAGGCGTTTCTTCAACTTAAATCTCCTGGAAAACATCTCGAAGGTAAAGAAAAGCTGCCACGTCCCAAATTCCCTAAACTGTAAAAAATTATAAACCTCTTCAAAATGGGGTTTGTCAAAGACAAAGAAGGTAAATTACATCCTGTGTTGATGTCAATAGAAGCTCTTCATGCTGCAGCACAAACAATAAATAATAATACTGCCTCTGAAGAGACAGTAAACACCAGCAGATGACATTACACTGCAGGATGCTGTGATGGAAGCAGAGCCCAGTGGAGAGGGATTTTTATGACCAAACCGGGTTTTTTCTTCTAATTCTCCAAACTGTTTTTCTCGATTTTGGAGACACAGCAGCTGAGACGGTTCTGAACTGTGTGGTCGTCACGAAGGAATCGAGTGAAAACATGTGACGGGAAGAGAAACAACTTCATTGGTTGTCATGCCTCAAACGACGACATTATGCTGTAAAACAGCCTATCTTGGTTAATCTAGAGATTCACTTGTCGTCAACATTTCTAAAGACTCAAAAATCCAAAAACTTTGAACCACTATTTTTGCGACCTTTGACACAATCTGGATTCAGGATCCATTTGCATTCAGACTGAATCTTTCTGTCTGGTCCCGTTCGTCGCTGTGCTCATCCCTCATTTAAACAGCGCTGCCGTTTCTGTCCCAGCGGCCGCCTTCACTGTCGATGCGCGTCAAACGTCTCCTCTGAGACGGAACCGCAACAAAGCAGGAATACGTTACAATCAATAGCTTTCACTTACTGACGGAAGAAGACTTTCTTCAGGCTGGTCATAAGGAGATGCATCTCAACTACAACAGCTTGTTTTGGTGGCTTGGGAAACAAACAAACAAACTTTGAAATATGCAACAGAAAGCAAACAGAAAGCAGAAATAAAGGGAAAATATTTAGCAGCGGGAGCTCGGCTCCATTTTCCCACGAAGCCTGACCAACACTGAGGCTATTTTAAGAGGAACATTTTCTATTTTTCCACCCAGGGGGACGGTTCTCTGGGTACTTACAACCACCCCCATCTCTAATCTCGCTTTCTTTTTTGCTGAACCCAAATATGCTAGAATCTAAACAGCATATCTGCCAGTGAAGTTACCTGAACCTGCCCTCTTTCCAGCATCCAGTCATGCGATGCTTAGAGAAATATCTTCGGTTTTTCCAGAGAAAGGAACTTTCCTCTGCGTTCTGTCATAGCATGTCACACAAAGAGGCCAGAGATTCAGTCTGATATCCGACACCTCAAAGGAGAGACGCTGAACGGAGCTGGAAAAAGCTTCTGACTGACGCTACGATTACAAAGAAATGCAAAGAAGTGTGTTTACCGTCCCACTTAAATATCCAAATGAAAACTTGTGGAAATGTTTTGCATGAATGAATAGAGACGAGCCCCAAGCCATCATCCACATGTTTCTGGATGCCACACACACACACGCACACGCAGAAACACACACACACACACGCACACACACACACACACACACACACACACACACACACACACACAGAGCACAAATCCTTTAAAGACTCTGACCTCTGCACGGATGCCCTCCTCAGGTTTCCCATTCAGACTTCCGCTGGGAGGAAATCATTAATGGCACATCGAGCTGCCAGTTTTTCACCCGGCGGCAGCAGCCACCACGCCAATGATCAATCGGCTCAGATGAGTCTGGGTAAACCGGCACAGACGTGTATCAGGCATTAAGCAAATCAATGAAAAGCAGCATGGGAGACAGGAAGCGTGGCGAGGAGTCAGGAAGCTGCTGCAGCTCTACTGGAACATCTAGTGGCAGATGACAATAACATCGAAAACAGGAAAAGGTTTAAATTAAACTCAAAGCTCCAGCACTGAGAACAAGTTTTCTGACTTAATACGAGTTTTCAGCTGCTCTTGTTGAGGTTCCTCTGCTGTTTAAACGACAAGCTTTACACATCATTTCCAGGTCAAACATGCATAAAAAAACTGGATATTCAATCTGGAAGCTGCAGGCTGCATTATTTCCAATTACCAGAGATTTCAAACCTGTCAGCAGATTATAATCTCTGAATCTGATCCAACCTTCATGTTGGTCAATGACCAAAAGATTCCTGTTACTAAAGATAGGCTGAATAGAAATTTATGAGAAAATGACCAGTTTTCCTTCAAGATATCTTACCTTAGGTTTATTTGAGAAATGTGTGATCACCATCACTGGTTTCAAAACTCGCCGAATAACTTAAAGGAAAATAACAAATCTTTGCACGTTGAAATCGCATCTTGTTGTGCAAAAACGTTTTAAATTGTCTGAGCATTTATCAACTTGAAAATTTTTCCACTTAAATGAGATCATGCAAGTGTGAGACTTCCAGACAGATGGTGGCGCCAAAACACACAAATGGATAAAAAAAAAAGAAAAAAAAAAAGAAAACGCACACCAGTGTGGAGAGATGAGCCGTTTTCTGAGCAGCAAAAATAATTTATCCCTCAGGAAGAACAAGTGTACAAAAGCTGCATCGATATTCTGGTCAGAAACTCTTTCACTCATCCTTTTTGGTTCTTTTCTTCTTCTGTACAGACATATAAACCAGTGCATTATATCACCCCATCTGGCTGAGCTGAAAATAGTTTTACTAAGAGACGCAAATTCCCACAACGGCCCAACAGCTTGCACAAAAAGTTAAGAACCTTAATGGTGCAAACAAGATGAGCTGTTCAAATAAAGTGGGGCTGAAATCATCAACTGTAATTATCAGGATGAAATGATTATTAAAATATTTGTCAACTAATTTAGCCATTGATTAATTGTTAGCTGCAGTGTACAGATTTAAAAGGCCATTTGTTCAAAGAACAACCTGAGAGCAGCAATAAAGACAAAACTGCACAATATACATATATACACATACATATGTAAAACTCCCATTAATCACTTTTTGCTATCTTATTCCACTTTGCGCAATAAAATATTTACTTATTTTCTCATTTAAAAAAGGAATTAAATTATTTAGTTTTTTTTTTGCATCTTTTAATGTATTTCTATTATATAAAAAAGGCTTATGTGGTTAAATGAAAAATCTGCAGAATGTGCCAATTTTTTTTATCTGATCAACTGATTAACCACCAGAAAAGTTGATTGCTAAAATAATTGTTAGCCCCAAAATAAACACTGGAAACTAATTTTATCCCAGAGGTTTTCGTTCGTTTTGTTTTGCTGCATGGCGGTCCACCTTCTGAATAATTTAAGACAACACTGAGGCTCTGAGGAAAGTGAAAAACGGCACACATTAGCAAAAAGGCGTTGTGCAGATTTCACAAACACATGGATATGAATAAAAAGGTGATTGAGTGGAAAGTGAAATCTACAATCTGTTGGGTAAAGTATTAGATTTACTCTCTGCAGGCCAGTAGTGACAACATGACCAAGAGACAAACTCCACCTCTACATCATCTACATCACATGTGTCAAACTCAAGGCCCGCGGGCCAAATCCGGCCCGCCATAGCTTTTTATGTGGCCCTCTAGATTCTAGACTGAACACCAAGTGAGCTTAAATATGTTATCAATTAAAACAATGCTGTTTTTATCTGTTTACTGACAAGTTATTTCAATCAGTCCCTCCAGTTTTTTGAAAATTATTGTGGAAATTCACACAAAATCAACAAATCCTAGCACTTCTTTTTGCCCCGAGAGTTCATTGTAGATTTTTCTCAAACTGTTCTTACTTGTACTAAACAGCTGCCTCAGCCTTAATTGATGTCTATAGTAACGATCTATACAGCTGGTAATAAAAAGTTGCATCTGCAGTAGTAAATAAGCGCAAATATCGGAAATATTTCCAAATTAGTACCACAAAAAAAAAAAATCACAAAAAGTATCACAAAATCCTGGAGGGACTGAAAATCCATCCATCCATCCATCCATCCATTTTCCTTCACCCTTGTCCCTCAGTGGGGTCGGGAGGGGTGGACTGAAAATATGTCCAATAATATTGTTTAATTTTAAGAATTCATTAATAATTTAACAATTTAACAGGTTTTATCAATACATTCTGGCACAACTGGCCCTTTAAGAGCGTTCACGATCTTGATTTGGCCCAAAACAGAAATGAGTTTGACAGCCCTGGTTTAGGTGGAGGAAACTCTGCTGTAATATAGTCAGGACTTGTTCAAACATCCCATCAGTTTCCTGAGTAAACACTAAGGCCTGCTGCTGCTGCTGCTGCTGCTGCTGCTGCTGCTGCTGCTGATATGACGGTGGATCGTTAGTGTGACTGACAGGAGCCGCAACGCAACATTCCTGCAAGCTGCACCGAGGCGTTCTCTGAATAAACAACCTCAAATCTGATCCTACAGGTAAACAGTTAATATTTTCTTTCTTTTTTTTAAATAATTATATCAAAAATGATGAAGTTTGATTCAACTACATTTTTTAAAAAATATGTTAATTTGGTATGGCACTCATGGTTAGAATAGCAAAGCATCGTTAATTACATATATACATATTTTTCACTTTCTACTTTAATACTACCTTAGATTAGGGCCAATAGATGAGTATGGAAGTAAAGTAACTGAAGCATCAGAATATGTTATAGTAAAAAATGGCATTTTGTGTAATATCATTCAGCTAAACAAAAAGCTTAAAATCCTGAAGATTTGAAAACATTTAAAAAAAAAAACAATGACCTGACAAACATCTGAAATTAGCAAAACTGATCTTCTGTCTCTAAAGAAACACTCATGCCATCCATCAGTACCTTTTGAGTAATTTGAACCTAAAAAAAAGAAGAAGAATATGAATGCAAGTAAAACAGATTCTAATAAAAACGTCTCAGTGAAGTAGTAAGTACGGCAGGTTGTTGCTGGCATGTCACCAGAGCAACAGGAGCCGTCTGAGTATAAACCAGGCAGAAGCTGCTGATGTTGTCTCAGACATCCAAGCTGGACCTGTTCTCAGTACAGCATGCAAGTGAAAACATGTCCAACATCAGTCAGGAAGATCAGGCTGTTACAGCTGTTAATGAGACAGTTGCAGGTACGTCTGCAAACCAGCTAGAAAACAAGCAGTCAAGATCATTCTGCAGAGTTTCAGCTGCAGCAGGACCTGAACCAGAGACGTCATGTTGACCGTGAACTGGCAGCGCTGACCTAACCATTGGGAAATTAAAGAGACATGGCTGAGCGAGCTGAAAAGCTATTACCAGGCTGGAAACATTTGCATGTTCATCGTTTATGAAGAAAAGGTGCTGAGTTGGAACGAAAGGCTTAAAGGCACGAAGGGATTACAGTCCAGGAAAAAAAATTTAATCTATAGCTTTGAGGTATGACGAGATATTAATTGAGCTGTGCGTTTCATTTTTGATCTTCATTTGATCTTCAGTCGCTTGGTGGGGACGCAAACAAACGGCACAACAAGACACACACCTCGGATGTAAACTTTGACCTCACCAATAGACAGCAAATTCATGAACGAACAAATCTCATCAAGTTATTCTGACCAAATGTTTATTCAAAGGCAGGACAGCGTAGGTCATAATCATTGCATTTCGTTTCACAAATTTAAATCCACGTTTTGATAAGTATTTCAAAATTTGAACGTGAATCCAGAGTTTTATTCACTGACGTCACTAAATGCTTGAGATTTAAGGAGGGAAAATGCAAATTTAAGGTTAATCTTCATTTGACCAGACCTCACTGGCCCAGAAAGCTTCCCATCCGATCCAAGCAGAAGAGTTCATCTCCCAGTTCTATGAGCTTTTCTTTAATTATTATTATTTATTTCCATTCTTTTTCAAATTGCAGTGTTAATATTTGGTTTGATTTCAAATAAATCCTGAATCCTGACAAATACAAGGAGATCTTCTTCTTCTGCTACTAAAGTTGGATAACTCTGTGGACAGGAAGTTGACACTTTCACTGTTGATTTTGAGCCGTTTTTAAACTGATTCATGGACATTAACACAGGCTTCAGAACAACGGCCACTTCAGCAGTTTTATGGTCCTAAAATCAGAACCCGAAGCTTAGAAATATTTGGTATTTCTATTGAATTACATAAAATCCATGGGCAGCAAACAAAGGGAAGGAGGAGCAAACAATCACACAACGCCTCTCGGATTAATTAGCTGTCAGACTTTTATATTAACCTGATAAATATGTTGCAGCTTCAGGCTGTCAGGCTTATTCAACAAGGAGACTTTGTCCTTTGCTTCAGGATAGAAATAAGTGAAAACTGTGGTTCATTCACTGACAGAGGATTTCCTATTGCAACCAAATAGTAAACAGTTAAAATAGGTCATCATTAGGCTGGATGTGTAAAATAAATACACACTTATACCCAAGGATATTTGATCCATTAATCCGAAACGTGATTTATGTGGGGGGGAAGGGGGTTGTTTGTTTTTTTTCCACATGGTTGCATGCGACCAAAACACTTTGGTCCTCATTTCTGTGTCGGCAGCCAAGTGGGGTCAGTTTTCTACCTGAAGCAGATGGTGTGCCAGTCGGCGTTGAGGGCCTGCAGGTACTGCTCATCGTAGATCCTCTCTTTGCATCCCGCGCACTCCGGCAAACTTCCTCCAGCTGCAAAGACACGTGGGAAAACGGGATCAAACCCACACGGATGCGAGGCTTTATTTGGGGCCTCGGCAGATCCAACAACGTTCTGATTGTGTCCGTGTTTGCATGAGGCGCTTATCTGGCTTCCCATGCAAACTGACCCAGCTGGTTTATGATTCGCCTGAGGAAGAAGCTGAACACACAACAAGCTGCTCTGACATCACTTCTGGCTCAGCTGTACGAACACAGCAGCCAGGCTTCTGGTGCCTGACTGACTTCTGGGTAAACTGGTTATGAGCTGGTAACGGTGTATTTATATTTAATAGCATGAGAACCAGGAATAATGTGGTGATGTTTCCCTTTCCTTAGTCTTTAAGCTTCCTACTCCGATGGAAACATATAAGATAAATTATTAAAGTTGCTCCAGCGAAGCTTTAGGAAAAATTCCCTGCAGTTTTTTTTTTTTTTAAAGGTTACTTCATAAACGTAGAAACCAATCAAAAGGTTCTCTGAAGGTTAGATTTTGAAAATGTAACCTTTAGAGAAGGTAACCCTGCGATTCTACAAACCTACTTTCAGGGGAAACTTGAAAGTTTTCTGAAGTTTCTCTACAGTAAAGTTGCCCTTAATCATTCATGTAACACTTCTTAAAGGTGTTGTATACGTTACATCTGGAAAATAATAGGGAACCTTTAGCAAACATTTCTTGACTGTTTCTAAAAGACTGCACTGTCAGCTTTGCATTTATCCTTCAGGGAACCCGTTAGGAATGGTCCAAAAAGGTTCTTTAAAGATGAGATTTTGAAAGTTATGGTTTCACATTTAGAGAAGATTCAGCTCCACACAGATCACACAGTTGCATAATGTTTCAGTGAACCTGCAGGACCCTCTGAAGGTTACACTCCGAAACTTGTAGAAAACCTCGACTAAATATGAAACTTTCTACAAGGTTGCATGTTGAAAGTTTTAGTTACTATTTGCTTGTAGCTCAAAAATGTTGCACTGTCTTTCTTGAAACTAACCTCAAGAGAACCAATAGGGAAGATTTCATAAGGTTTTCAAAAGCTGTCTAGGCCTGTCACAATAAATCAATTAATTGCATGATAAATTAAAAGAAACTCAATAATTTTCATTTGCTTGATTTATCGTTTTTCTCTTTTCTCTCTTATTTTACCAAAAACTGAATGATAAAAGTCTTCAGTCTGGTGTTTTGGTCTCAACTAACTCTTTTTTTGAAAAGTAATTTTGTTTACAGAGACTTCCTAATTTTACTCCATTTGTTGTCTCTGTTGTTGTCTTCCTTGGATATCCCAAATCTCTTCCAGTTCTAGTGTTTAAATGTTCAATAAAACGTAAAGTTTCTTGATCTTTGAGAATGTGTTATTGCATTTTTAGGCCATTATTACTATTATATTACTTGAAAATGGTCTCAAAACAACAATGTTGTCATTTATCGCAATAAGTTCTGGGACAAGTTATCGTCCAGCAAAATTTATTTTACAGCTGTCCCTGTAAAAGTTGTATCTATGCTCCAATAAACCTGTCTGAAGATTACTTCATGAAAGGTGTTGGTATCTTCGAGCTATCTTTTAGGGAAAGTCCCTCAATTGGTTACATTGTGAAAGATTTAGTTTCCCTTCAGTGAACACAAAAGCAACTCTCCCTCTAATTGCTCTTTAGATGACGTCCTGTAAGTCAGAGGGAAGTTAACCTTTATAAAACCTTTATGGAATATCATAAAAGTTCTGGTCAGACTTCAGGAAACTAATGCAGGACATTTCTGGATGATTTCTTAAAGGTTACACTGCGACTGTAGAAGCCTCTACGGAACATTATCTGATGGTTCTCATAAGGTTTTATGTTCAATGTTGAGGCTAACTTTTAGAAAAGTGGAAGAGACTCCCTGGAGATTCCAGTAAAAAAAAAAGGCATTTTCACAGAGAACGATTTAACAAGTTACTCAACAGGTAAAACAAGGTAAGATGCTGTTCTTACTAAAATGTTTCCAACCCAAAGGTTACTTTATCATTCATCACCCGTCTAGCAAACCATTTTGCATCCAAGTTCTCCATTTGTTTTAAGAACTTTGCTTCCTTTTATTTTTGGCAGATCACAACAGCTAATGGGATAAAGTAGCATTAATGTGGTCGCTCATGTATTATTGAAGACCTGAGATCTTGAGGTTGCACAACAGTTTTCCTGAAAGTTGGCAATCTGCACAACACAAAGCGACGTGTGCAAACATTAACCTGACCTCAGTGTTGAGGGCGGCCTGCAAAGGGCCGTTCACGGCTCCCTTCCTTCTCGCTAATGAGAAAAACAGTTGGTCTCAGGAAGAATAAACCCCTTTGGATGAGTTAATATGAGAGGCATCGTTCACTGCAGAGGAGGCATTGGCTGCAGCTAAAGACAGGAGACTTTGGAAGACATCCATTTCTTTGAAAAATGAAGGAAAGAAGAGCTTAGTGGCAAAACAGGCTTAGGGTTACTACACTCACTGGTTTCTGAAGTCGAATGTCTAAGAGTGATTCTTTCTTTGCTGCATTTGTCAAGAGGAGATAGCAAAAGCAAACAGACACACCCTCATCTTCCCCCGCACAGCATGAGCTGTACAGGTGAAGCACATATGTCTTGCAGAATCATTGCAATGCAAATGTAAACATGCAAAGTCTGCGCGGTTCTATTCATAGAACATGAGGGGACAGGACTAACACAGTCTAATACAAGAGGGACAGATGAAAAACCTACAACACAACCAAAATAAGAAGCTAATATTAAACCCTACATTTCTGTGAAATTATGTCCTTTTTTTTTACCCACCCAAATGGTAATAAGCACTTAGAAAAGCAGTTGTTTTTCATTTAGACCTAAGAGTCTTGTCTTTTCACCGTTTTGTTGTTCATCTTTAATCTGATCATAAACAGTCATGTTTTTTACTGGTTGAACACGCAGAGTGAGCTTGGTGCGAGAGTCTCTGGTGCACACAAACATGATGGATGCATCAACTCGAGGAAAACACGGCTTCAGAATCAGCGCTAGCATGCCCAAACAAGCCTCCCTTTGGGTGAAACGCTGACAAATTCACATCTGATCAGTGGATGTCAAACATAACAGCACAACTCCGCATTCATCGCCTCTCTGTCTGCAGCGTCCTCTGCCTTTTAAACGCCCTCACCCCTCCAGCAGCCAGCTCCTCACCTTCTTCCTCTCCCATGCGTTCGTCCTTCCAGGTGCAGCAAAGCAGCATCAACCTCATTCACTTTCCTCTGGTCTCCTCCGGAGAACCTCTGGTCGACAGAGAACCGGTAACCGACGTCCCCCAGCGGCTCCACCGCAGCGCGCTTCCCCGGTGCTGGTGTTGGCTGTGCCTCGGTCGATCCCCGCAGCCGCAGCGGCCCACGCTGCTTCCTCCTGCCCGCTGCTGTTCGCTCGGTTCTCCGGCGGTTCATTCAACAGATCCGCCGACCAATGGAGTGGCAGAGCCGGGGAGAGGAAAATACAGAGGCTGGCCAACCGGGAACACGCCCCAGTTAATGAATTCAGGATTTGTTTCCCATTCGGAGGGAGGGAGAAGAAGAAGAGAGGAATCTATATATGGCAAGTCGTTGTAACATATAATCTAATCACTGTTTAGGATACAAAAACAGCTGCAAACACAGAACTAAAACTGTAATCAGCCTTCAATATCTCACTCGAGGGAGTCTTAAGATAAAATAATGCTTCGTTACTGCCACAGTCA